>NC_051078.1:23395863-23413363 GCF_004664715.2 Peromyscus leucopus
ATATCTTTTAAAAACAGTTTGAAGATTTCAGGAGTTCTCATAGTAAGAAAACATTCATGCTGCTTACATTATTATTCAACATCTTAATTTATAATTTGTAGGTGGCCTCTAAGCATTTAAATTCATCTTGAAAATTCCCCAACTATTTTTGTTTTAAACTAAACTACATCCACACGAAGCCCCACTGCTTATTATACAGGGACCTTCATGATCAGAGATTAAAATTCATATTTCCCTTAACCATTTTCACAACAATTTTCAGGCAGTATACCCATGTGGTTAACAGTGATTCATTTTGTCTATTTTTATTTCAAATTCCAGGAGTGAGACATAAGAACTATCACCATACCAACACATAATTAGCTCCTACATAGATATATATTCTAATTCTAGCTGAATTTGACATTTATATAGCACTGTGACCATGATAAACAAAAATAAAATACAGAAGAAACTATAGAACAATAGAGTTTTACTTAAGCAATTGCTGTTTAAGGCCGTTATATACATTTGGGAAATCCTGAATATTAAGACACATTCAAATAGAATGTAGAGTTCTAACCAGTCACCATTTCACTTTATATCCTCGGTTTTGAGGGAAAAATGATTTATAAAAACCACAGAGGCATACTAAGATGCTGTGAAATGTTCTGTATGTCCTGTGGGAGCCCGTTCTCAGGTTCCTCGTGGCTTTACCCAGCAGGTCCGCATAGAGGATGATTAGGACCATGGGCCTGAGTGCAGGTGTCTGAGATGGTCTGCACTTGGCTGTGCTGTGGGATAGTCTGTATGTCAAGTTGCTCTGATTGGTCAATAAATAAAACACTGATTGGCCTGTGGCTAGGCAGGAAGTATAGGCGGGACTAACAGAGAGGAGAAATAAAAGAACAGGAAGGTAGAAGGAGTCACTGCCAGCCGCCACCCTGACAAGCAGCATGAAAAGATGCCGGTAAGCCACAAGCCACGTGGCAGGGTATAGATTTGTGGAAATGGATTAATTTAAGCTATAAGAACAGTCAGTAAGAAGCCTGCCACGGCCATACAGTTTGTAAGCAATATAAGTCTCTGTGTTTACTTGGTTGGGGCTGAGCTGCTGTGGGACTGGCGGGTGACAAAGATTTGTCCTGACTGTGGGCAAGGCAGGAAAACTCTAGCTACACTAAGATTATATGAACACCTTCATGCAATTTGTGCAAATTAATCAAGTTTCACCTGTATCATTGATATACCCATCAGCTTATTTCACCTATATCTCAGGAAGCACAGCTAGATTGTGAAAGTCAAGTATTCCAGTGAGTGACTTGAGATGAGAATACAAATTTTGATTCTAAATTTGCTCTTTTTTTAAAAAAAAATTGTAGATGGGATTATTTCAGGAGCAATAAAAGATCAAATATGTGTATATTTTGCAGTGACTGCTTATGAGAACCACTTTCAATAATAGTCATTTTAAGAACAGCTGTGTTTTTAACATGTGTATGTATGGAATTTCAAATTAAATTGAAAATTTCCACCAAAATAACTATTGTAGTCACCTAATCACTACTTTAGTTATATTTTCTCACACCCAGTTTATTTCTACGATTATAATAATTACCCATTATTTATAGCATTAATACAATAAATACTGTAGATTTTTCAAGAGCCTTATAAAGGGGTACATAAAACATAATATAACAGAGATGGCTCAGTGGTTAAAAGCACATACTGCTCTTGCAGAGGACCCAGGTTCAGTTCCCAGCACCCTCATGGTGGTTCACAGCCCCAGGTAACTCTATTCCAGAGGAGTTGACACCCTTTTCTGACCTTTGTGGACACCACACACACACACACACACACACACACACACACACACACACACACACACACAGGCAAAACACTCATACATCATACACAGAAAAGAAAAATAAATAAACCTAAGTAAGGACCCACCCCAAATTAATTGAAATTGGCCAGAAGAATTAATAGAAGTTTTTAAGGCACAGAAAAGAATTTATAGTGAGCTCTTGGCTAAGAGTGATCTAAAATAGGAGATTAGTAGCAAAAGCTGAAGAAATTGTTAATGTAGTTAAGCACAAGGATTAATTCAGAGAATGAAAGAGAAAAAAAAAAAAAAAAACGATAAGTAGTTTTCCAAAAGTGGCATTGGTATAAAGACACATGTTTTCATTCTTATTTGTTGGTGTTTTATGATAGGGTCTCACTATGTAGACCAGGCTACTCTCAAAGTTTTCATGACCTTCCTGCTTCTGCTTGTCAGTGCTGATTGCAAAAATATGCTATCACATCCAGCTAGAAAACACTTTTAACAGTATCTACTTTGCATTCTATAAAGAGAGGCATCCATTTAAAATATAAGTAAGAAAATAAATGAATGCAAAGGGGTAGACTGTTCATTGAGATAAATAAGTGGCATAGAGAAGTACTACACC
This sequence comes from Peromyscus leucopus, assembly GCF_004664715.2. Lineage (NCBI taxonomy): Eukaryota > Metazoa > Chordata > Mammalia > Rodentia > Cricetidae > Peromyscus > Peromyscus leucopus. The sequence continues at coordinate 23,398,296 of NC_051078.1, forward strand.
AAATTTAAAATTAGTGGGATGAACAATGTGGAGACTTCAATGCTGATTTCCGAGAAGGTTGGCTGACACATAGCTAAAGGCTTTTAATTACATTGAGCTATATCCTTCATTCTCCAAGAGGGTACCCTGCCTAGCAACTTATCATCTTCATGAAAAAATTCAACAGATTCCTACTTAAAAACAAAACAAAACACAACAAAATTGTCTACCAATGAAACTGAAAGATAGAACTTATTAGATGCCTTTATTATTATAATGTACTTTTTAACAAGGAATGGGATCTTTATTCAGCTACACTCATTGAGAACATCTATGGATCCCTTTATATCCCGAATCTACAGAGAATAAAGTATGCTAAAGTGTTTTTTTTTTTTCCTTTATCTAAGGGCAAGAAGACAAGCGATTATACATGAAAAGTTCCCCTCCATAATAAAAAAAAAAAAAAGAGAAGAGGAAGAAGCAAAAATGTGGAGATCAGAGTGTTCTGAGAAACATGAAAAAGTCGAATTAGAGTTCAAGGGTGATCACCGTGCAATCATAAGGCACATTCTGTGAATAGGATTCCTGGGCTTTCAGCAGTCTCAGAAAATATTTATTTTTCAATGATATTAACAGGAATTCTTTCAAAGTTTGCTTTTTGTGTGCTAGGAGCCAGAAAACACTCAGAGCAAATATTGATTATTAAATTAAAAAGAGCTAAGTCTACATATCCTAATCCTGTCTTTGTCTTCTCTTTATTCATAACTCTGACTGGTTTACTTGTGACAACTTTGATGGTGTAGAATGAACCTTCTATTTTATAGTCCATTAATAAACACTGGCATCTTATAAAATGTCACATTAATGACAATATCTGCGAAGATAGGCTTGCTGATCACTGTCTTTCCCCTTTTAGCGTCATACAATATGACCTCCTCAACCAGGCGTAGTAAACACTGTAAAAAGGCATTTGGGTTATTGTTCTGTTTTGTGTCCCAATCAAAGCAGAAGTGTCAAAACAACAGGCTGTGTTTTAGCCCCATTTCAGTGACTGAAAGGATCTTAAGGGAAAGAAAGCATTCCAGTGTGTCTGAGAATTATTTAAGAAAAATGTAGGGAGCAGAAACAACATCCATTAGTCACTGCTGCACCTAAGAAGTCAGAGAAATGAAAAGGATTTATCCATTTAGTCCCTTCCTTAGAAATAACAAAAGCATGCTAGGCCCATTATTCTGAACAATTTCTTTTAAAGTAATTCATTTGCTTTGGTTCCAACGATAATTATTATGTGCTATGTTCATCTGAATGAATTTCAATTTTTACCTTTTTGGCATTTTTAAAACGTGTTCATGTGACAAAATGTCACTAGGGGAAGGGAGCAGAGAGTGGGCTTAATGACCTTATTTCATGGGCAAAATAAAATAAAATTACAGACAATGAGCAATAAACTTTTCCTATTCCCAAGAAATTGCCAGCTAGACAACATCACTTTGGCAGAGATTCTTTGGCTCTTTCTTTTTTGAAACAGCCTATAAACAACGTGAATAATATTGTCCAGGAGAGCAGTGACATTAGCAATAACAATATCAACAGTGATTTTGTTGAAAGTTTTTTTTCTAAGAATCATTTCAATTATATTATATGCATTAAGTCCTTTAAACATTACAGCATCCTTATAAGATGATTTCTATTATTATGTCTGGGGTAACTGAGGCAAGGAAACTAAGAAAGTTGTTCTTGGATATGTAATTCTCACATGAGTCACTGTGAATGGAAAGCTAGTTGCCCTGGGTGGGGAAGACAACCCTTCTTTGGCTTGTATTTGTCACTTTCTTTCAGCCTTCTCTTTTCAAGGTAGCATATATACTAATAAAAACATCCAATCAGATAGTTTGCACAGGATTCCTGGTTACATTTATCACTTTCTTCTAAAATATTAAGTTTTGACTAGCTCTATTTATTCCTTTTCCTTCTGTCATATTTTATGTATCTCTACGTTGTATTTCTATTTTTGACATTGTGAGCATGCTAAAAACTGCTGTTTTGTTTTTGAATAGTTAAAACCATAAAATGAAGATAATATTTTGTGACATAAAAATGGTAAGAAATTATTTCTTAGTGTTATTTGGAACATGACTACAGTTCATGAGTTTGCATGTCTCGGGTGCTTTCATTCCACAGGTGGGATAATTGTGCTAAGCTGTGAGACAACATGGTACCTAAAATATTGGTAAGTGCCAGAAAATGGTTATGGTTACTTAATCCAGCGACTCTCGTCTACTTCCTACCAAAACCAAAACCAAAACCAAAACCAAATGATAAAACCCTACAAAACAAAAAAAAAAAAAAAAAAAAAAAGAAAAAAAATTCCATTGAATGGATTAATAAAAGCATCATGAACAAAATGGACAAGCAGAAGATATCAAAATACCTGGGTCCAAGACATAATACAAAGCCAACTAGCCTGCCTCAAATAGAATGATGATGGAATAAAAACCAATGTAAACAATATAATTGAAATTTGAGTAGAAGAGCCAGATATATACTCATGCATGCATCAGTAATCAAATAATCTTAAACTAAGAGGAAAGAAACAAACATTTGAGACAGGTGATTCTCTTTAATGAATAGGGCTAAGAAAAATAAAGATTCACAACAGAAGAATGAGGAAGACCTATGTCTATATATAGGTAAAATGAACAACGCAAAGTAGGTTAAAGACTTAATTGTAAGACCTGAAACTATTTGTGAAATTACTGGAAAACACTTAGAGAAAACACTTCAAATACTTGAAGATATTGGTATAAACAATTAATTTTAGTAGACTTCAGTTGCACAGCGGAAAATACTAAACAAATGAGATTATAACACAATGAGACACATACATGCAGAAATATACCTACAGAGCCTGATATATACATGTGAATAAATATACTGAAGAAATAAACTGTATATCTGACAAAGTGTTAATACGATGTTGTGTAAAAACCTAGATAAATCAAGAAAACCACCTTAATAATCCAATTAAAATGGATTAAGGGTCATAATGAATATAGTCAAAGAAAGATATATAAATGTCTAATTAACATATGAATTGATGCTCACTAGCATTATTCTATGGGAGATATAATGCAGATGAAAACCAACATATGCTATCACCTCATCTGAGTTGAAGACTATCATAAAAATGACTGAAAATAATACATGTTGGTGAGGATGAGGACATCCTGGTGAGATTTGTCATTAGTGTAGATATTGAGAAAATGAACATGCACTTTTCTCCAAAAGCCAAAAATAGAATTACCACATAATTTAAAGCCCCTGATTGTCCTATACAATGGAAAGAAATGAAATCAGTACATAAAAAACTACTTACATTCCTGTGTTTATTCATTATCATTCAAGATATGGATTCAGTTTGAATTCTGAACAATGGAAGAGTATTTTAAAATAATGTACACACACACACACACACACACACACACACACACACACACACACAAACTGTTCAGCTCCAAAAACCATGAAATTCTTTAGTAACCATGTGTATGACTTGAGGGATTTTAAGTGAAATAGTACATATACAGCAAAACAAACAAGAAATTATCTCACTCATAAGTAGAAACTAAAAACATTTAATATAATAGCAGTTGACATTAAAACAGTGGTTACTAGAGAGTGGAAAGACTCCTAGGAAGGAGAGATTCGAAGACTCTATCAACACATGACATATTAGTTAAATCCAAATAATAAATTATAATTTATAGACTAGGACAGTGAATATAATTAACAGTAATTTGTATTGTATGTCTCAAATTATATTCATACAAAAATTATAGATATGTGCTAAAATATACTACTTACTTGAGTCTCTATTTAAGTAAAATAATTATACTGTATTTAATATATATTCATATTTATGAAATCAGTAAAATAATACATTTTGTAAAAAATCACATTGATTGGACAAATAAAAATCTTCATTTAATTTGTAGGTACTGGTTTCATTAATTAATGATTGTTGCTTGAGTTTATTATTGTATTGCAGTTACAAAATATTGAATTTCTAGTTTCAATGATTCTTCCATAATTGCCTTTCCTCTTCTGTAGATTTCTAGTATTTCCTGGTGTTATTGCTCAACTAGACATTATTCAAGGAACCTTAAGTAATTTTCATTTAACCATCCAAATTACAGTAGAAATTTGATGGCTTAGAAAATATCAATGCTATGAATGAGTTGGATAAAGTGGAATTGGTAAGGATACAAACATAAGGTCTCTCTCTCTCTCTCTCTCTCTCTCTCTCTCTCTCTCTCTCTCTCTCTCTCTCCCTCTCTTTTGTCTTTCATTCCATTAAGATTTTATCATTCTTTTCAATGAATATAAGTCTACTCAATCAGTTTAATAAAAGTAGTACTTTATGTGCCCTAGTACCTCAAGAACAATAAATATTCCACCTAAAATTTTAAAAAGCACTATAGTTTAAAATTTTTGTAACAACTACTTTCTCCTCCTCAAAAAACAACATTTTGTTGTTTCAGCATCTTCATGTTCTTTTCTTCTGATTTTATGAACCTCTCACAACACATTCTTTTATTCTAGCATGGCTAATTTTCCTCTTTGTGCCACAGTAACAATGTTTTCTGAGTGAAAAATGGAATGTTCATTTTACTAACATGATTGTGATAAAAGGAGAACTTAATCACACCAGCTGTTCATCCAAACTTTCGATTAGGATGTTAGAAGTTAAGTGATTTGAGGATTAGGTGACTTAGAATTCTGAGGGAAGAATTTTGTCTTTAATTTAAGGAGATATCTTGGTCTTTACCTTTAAGTGGTAATAATTAGAGTCCACAACACGAGTGCATCTGTTTGAAGAGTGTGAACACAATGCACTTTAATTGATAGGCTTAGGTTGGGGACAGAACTAAGAGAAAAAAAAATGTGAGAGAAAAAAAATCAATAAGATTAAGGTACTTCATGTCTCACCAATGAGTTCAAGATCAACCACATGGCTAGGCAGTAAATGAATTTTGTTTTATAATAAAACACAATAAAAAAACTCTTGACATGAAAATGTGAGTGACATTTCCTGGTTGACAATACTCTGTCTGAAATGGATCTAGGAGAGTAGCACATCAGTCAGTAAGACAATGGAAGTTCGAGGCTAGGAACTTCCTGGGCTCTGCCTTTTGATATTTTTTTCTTGTATAACGTTAATTTGTTTTCTTTAATGTAATAGACCACAGCTTTGAGCATGAATTTTATGTGTCTTCTGAGAGAACCAGTGAACCTGTTAGAATCTGGGAGTGTCCCACATTTTAGGTTGTTGTTGGGGGTAGAGGTCTTGTGAAGTACCATGCCCTTGGACTTTGTGGTTTGGTCAAGTATGAAAAAAATCTGTGGTAAAGACAAATGGTTTCTGACTTACTAGGACTTAACAGTGTACTTGACATTCTGATGGTAATGATTACATATTTAGTATAAATTATATATTGAAATTTTTCTGAGGGTGGAAATATAATATTGTTTCACAATATTATCTATATAATAAATATATATTTTTGGATTATGACATTTTTAATTTGTTATGAGTTTGTTGGGACATGGTTATAACACAAATCAGGGGGTGCAATGATTATGTTTAATTGTCAAATTGATACAATATAGATCAAGTATAAAGAGCATCTCAATGAGTGGTTGCCTTAGTCAGGTTAGACTATGGACATTCCACAAGAGATTCTACTAATTGACTTAATTCAGTTGAGAAAGTTCACCGTGAACATGGATGGTACCATTTTATGGACTGAGTCTATGATATAGGAATAGAGCAAAGTAAGTTAGTACTTTTAAGCAGCTATGCTTTGATTTCTTTTTTTTCCCCTGACCTTGGGTATGACACAGTAGCTATTTTGAATTCCTTTCATCTTGATTTCCTGCAGTGATGGATTGCAAACTCAAACTGTGAGCTAAAATCAACCCTTTCTCCCTGAAGTCAGTTTTTGTCAGTATATTTTACCATAGCAACAGAATGATAAAGTGTGTCTGTAGTGCTGACTGAATTGTGGTATTTTCAGCTACCAGGAACTTTTAAAATCCATTTAATCAGTAATTAAATATTAGTTAAAAATAAAGTGATCAATGTACATTCCATTTCTACACTAAGGGAAATGATTAGGGTGAAAAGTAGATATTTTACTCATTAAAGTTTTCCAAATAGCTTCAGAATATGGATGCTTTAATGGATGTTTTAAAGAATTCAATGTTTATTATACAATGTTTGACACATTTTAAAAACAGGCTAAATTATGTAATTTAATGTCCAAATTACTAATATAGCTAATACAGCTATGTCTTTTAATAGAAAGAAGTCCTGAACCCTGAAATAATTCATAGAAAATAATAAGCAGGAAGATGTCATGATGGATTTAAATGACTGGGAAGAAATGAACTGATAGCTTAGAAAGTCATGCCAATTTTGTATGTGTGAAGTACTTTTTATGGAGAAAAAGGCCACATAGCAGATTGGCTGCTGTCACTTCATTTAGGCACCTTAAATGTCAACCCCTACTGATCACTAATGTTACTCTGAACATTTTGCTTTGTTTCTGAAAGCTGGTTATCCTACTTTTCACAGTGCTAGAAATTACTTAGTTTTTCTTACAGGCTAGTTATGATGACTAAAAATGTATGTATGTTTGGGAAATGTGGACTTCTTAGCACAGGTCTAAGCATACAGTAATCTTCCCCAATAGTATAAACAATATTTTCTTTTACCAAATTCATGAAGATGTGAATTTCAAGGTCATCTATAAAGTACGTATAGTGCCATGGAATCATTCTAACTATAAGATGATATCTTTTTATTTAATAAAAGATCATGTAGTCCTAAATATTATTTAAGGAATGTTATTTTGTCTTAGCACTAAAATGAAGGTGGATATGGAAATGTATTCCTATTGGCTTTGCTAATATCTAATATTAGCCAATGAGATTAATCACAGCAATATTACTTCAGTATATTAACTTATTCTTCATATATATTATCTTATCCAAGAATCATGATGAAATCCTAGGTAGACCCTGTATCTATTAATATTTCTTTTATGAGGAATGAAAACCTAAAACAGAAGATAAATTAATAATTAAATTAATTAATAAATTATCAGGAGTGACATAGTTTGGATGTGGTAGATCTAGAACTCAAAGTTGAATCTTCTGAGTTCGGTGTAGCATTTCATTTTATTTTGGTATGTTTTGACTTTGTACCTCGACTCTCACTGAGTTTCAGTATTTCATTTACAATGTTTTGCTGTGGCATGTTCTATATGGCAAATGTATTAATAAATAAAACATTGATTGGCCAGTAGCCAGACAGGAAGTATAGGTGGGACTAACAGAGAGGAGAATTGAGGGAGCAGGAAGGGAAGGGGGAGACTGCCTGCAGCCACTGCCAGGACAAGGAAAATGTAAGGTACCAGTAAGCCACAAGCTGTGTGGCAAAGTATAGATTAATAGAAATGGGCTGAATATAAGAGTAAGAGCTAGACAATGATAGGCCTGAGCTAATGGCCAAACAGTTTAAATAATATAAGCATCTGTATGTTTATTTTATAAGTGGGCTAAGGGCTGCTGGGGCTTGGTGGGACCCAGAGAGAAAACTACAGCTACAAATGGCGCCCAATGTAGGGCAAGAGTTTCCACCTAAAACCTGAGTAAAAAAATTCTAAAACTGAGCTAAAAGCAGTTCCTAATTGTCTCTTTCAAGTTAGCAGCAGCCTGCGTGTTTGAGCTACTATCTACTATGGTGGGTTCCTGGCGTCAGTGCTGGACCTGCAGTATGGCAGAATGAGGCCTCTACAATTGGCACGTTAAGTTGCATGGTGGATTTAGCCCTTGCTAATACAAAACAAAAAGAAGTTTCTGGGCTACATGCTGCTTTGATAGAAGCATAGACCCACTATTTCTAAGAGTTGATGGCTCCCAGATTTGGCAGAAAACATACAACCGCCATGTTGGGAAGCTGAAGTGGGCGGAGCCAGCAGTCACAGCAGAGTTTCAGTCTTAGAATGCTGCAGTTTAAAGCAATAGGTTCACAATAAGACTGATTCAGATGGAATAGTTTACAGTATATGTAAAAATGTATGTAAGATTGAAAGAGAGAGAAAAAGGAATATATACAGTTATATGAACAAATAGATAGTTTTTAAAAATAAAGTCTTTAAAGAAACAGTAAAGGTAATAAGCCATGGAAAGATGGCTATCACACATAGAATCTGGATCATGTTGTCTTTGATATTCGTAACTGAAGAAAAACATTTGATTGTAAAAGCTGTTGAGTTATACCAAAATGTGTACTTTAAAGGTACCTTGACTTCAAAATTTGGATATAAAAATATGTTGCTTTGGAAAAGAGGCTCTGCTTTTCTTTCCACAGAAAGCCAGAGGCTATGGATTTGTTCCAGAGTAAGATACATCAGGTTTGACCAGCCAAGACCCCTTGAAAGGTCTCCAGTGACACCAAGGCCCAGATGATCCAACATCCAGAACCATTTCAAGGCAACTGGCTCAGATGATACACCCTCACGGACTACTCTATAATCCTAAAATTTTCTTTGTGTCCCCATAAGATATAGTGCCCCCCTCCAGCAGGAAGTAGTAAGTAGTAAGAGATGCTACGCCCAAATTCCCAAGCTGGCTTTGGATATAGAATTGGCTCACTCCCCCTCTAAACTCAGGCATATCGCTAAAAGAAAAAAAAAAAAAAAAAAAAAAAAAAAAAAAAAGAAAGAAAGGTTGAGAGATTCTTGTGTCCCAAATCAGAAGAGCCCTCTGGTGTGGGACAGACAAAACCCAATATTTTTATTTAAAACAGGTTGATTATAAATGCAAGCTCTTTCTAAAAAAGAAAAGGGGATATGATATAGATATATAGGATATAGAGATGATAGGATAAAAGGGTAGATTAATAAACCTACTTTTAAAGAACAACAACTTGTTTAAAATGTTTTATATTGTTATTTATTTTAGTTTCTATTCTCGTTTGAGGTGTTATGTTTATGTAACTCATTTAGATTGTAATGGATAATTTAGAAAAACAGATTAATAGTCATCTATGATAATCATACTTGTAGCCATGTTAGTTAAGTCTTCTAGATATACATAGATATATTTCAGATAGATATGTAATCTTCAAATACTTCAAAGACCTACAGAATATGGCATTTAAAATATTTTTAAAAATTTTGACTTTCTGGACAGTAAGACATGTCTGTTCCTTGCAGCGCCAATTTGCTTCAGAGAGGAGGATGGGCATCGAAGACACTCCATATGGAGTTTATCATCACCTTGGCAAAAATAGCCATTTGGGCAAGAAACTGTTCTTGCCTGGACTGCTTGATCGACTGGACATGCAGGACCCATGGAAAGGTGACCACTGAACTTTGCTTGGCAAAATGGTCCTTTAGGTTCCTGCTTCACAGAGGAAACTGTCAGACATTCTACAGGACACAGAGAAAAATGACTGAGAGACTCTAGTCCTGTGGGCTGAAGACAGGTGCCCCAACTTTACAAGAGAACTTTGGATGACTGTCCAGTCTGCCAGCTGTCTCTATCTACCCTGCAAGACTCCAGAAAGTTGCTTGCATCCTTCTCCCATTTCTCAGGTAATATTATATCCTTCTTAGTTCTTTGATGTAGTTGAAGCCAGATACAATTTTCCTTAGTTATGATAAAAGATAAGTTAGATATAAAACCTTAGACTCACAAATATAAGATAGGATATCTTCTTTAGCTAGATACAATTTTCTTAGTTATGATAAAAGATAAGTTAGACATAAAACCTTAGACTCACAAATATAAGATAGATATGATATCTTCTTTAATGTTTCCAAATAGACTATTATAAATAGACTAGATGTTATAACTATAATTCTTGCTTGATAATTGTTTTGTTATATGTAATTTTACTATGTAAAAGTTAAAACCTTCCTTAAAAAAAACAGGGGAAAGTGCTGTGGGATGTTCTGTATGGCAAATGTGTTAATAAATAAAAAACATTGATTGGCCAGTAGCCAGACAGGAAGTATAGGTGGGACTAACAGAGAGGAGAATTGAGGGAACAGGAAGGGAAGGGGAAGACTGCCTGCAGCCGCCACCAGGACAAGGAAAATATAAGGTACCAGTAAGCCACGAGCCACATGGCAAAGTATAGAATAGAAATGGGCTGAATATAAGAGTAAGAGCTAAACAATGATAGGCCTGAGCTAATGGCCAAACAGTTTAAATATTATAAGCATCTGTATTTTTATTTTATAAGTGGGCTAAGGGACTGCCGGGGCTTGGCAGGACCCAGAGTGAGAACTCCAGCTACAATGTTTAAAAGATATGTAATCTTTTCCAAATTATTAACTCTAAAACAAAATTGTGCTCTTCATTACTTCCCAACCTGATGCTTTATATTATATTGAATGATTAAAATTGTTTTATTTAAAAATAATACTTTTATAAACACACAGGTAAAATTCAATACTTTCTGACTTGTATGTTCAAATTGAATATGAAGTGTGATTGTACTAATATAGAGAAGAAAACAAAAACAGTTGAATATATCACATTCGAAGATAGAGCAAAAATGACTGTTACTATGAACATAGCCACTCTTAAGCTTTTATAACAGAAGATCTTTGAACCAAAACAGGGAGGAGTGAAAAAAAAAATATTTGAAATGGATTTCCCATGTGTCCTACACAACACTGAACAACTTGAACCTCCTTCTAAGCAGCTTCACACAAATCCTGGAAATGATCAAAAGAATAGAACTAGGAAAAGGCAATTTTAAAATTCTCCTTTCTGTATTGAATTTTAACTCATATTGTCAGAGGACAGACATAATATGATTTTTTGGGGGAAAGGTTATTTTACTGACATGTATACTTATCAGCAGCAAAGGAAACAATTTTCTATACTTGGTAATATGTGGGTAATTTAGAGTTTCTACATTCATCTTTATAACATAATATCACAAAGAATAACCCATAGGTATAATTTAAAAAAAGTTATAGAACTTTCAACTACCGGTTTAACAAAGCTGAAACTTTTTAGTTGGCCTGTAAGAAAAAAAAAAGGATATATCCAATCACTTTTCAAATTTTCTATGGAATAGATAAGCTAGTAACTATACGATTTTTAACAAAAAAGGAGGCAATTTCAGTAGTAAAACTACATTCCTGGTATGTTTGTAAGGAAACAAAAACTGTAGCCTCTGAGGTTTACATTGTCTTCAAGCAGTTAATTTTCATGCTATGGGGTGCTACTGCCACACCCAAACTCCACGTTCACTAAATACATACTGTATCTTGTCACAATTACATGTATGTAGGTGTTTCATTAGTATTGCATTTCCTGCTAAAATATCAATTTAGAGTTTGCAAGGAATTTACCAATATGATTATTAACGATGAACAAGTTAATCAACCAGTCAAGGTTTATATAAACATGAAGGAGATGTGAAAGCCGCTGTGAGAATAATCATCTCTGCTAAGTAATGGTAGACATGCAGAATTCAATCCACTTTTAACCTCACAGAAATGAGAAATAATTAGAACTAAATGACCCAAAGTGAGATTTGCAAAGGACCAGCCAGGGGAAGTAGATATTATTGAAAAACCAAGTCACTGAGTTTTGCAATGTGTTTTTCTAACCTTAGAGCCTTCCCTTTACAGGTATGGAAAATTTTAATTAGGAGAAAAAAATGAACTTAATCATTTCTTGATTACTACAAATAAATTATTTTGTAATGTGGGATGAGAAATGCCTCAGGAAAGTTCCTAAGTATTCCTCAATGACTTTTCTTCTTTCCTCATAATTTCTGGGTCATTTTCAGCCATTTTAGTTTCATTTAAACTACTTAAACTTCAGTTGTTTGTGGATGTAAGAAGGTTAGGAAATTTTTGAGAAATATGTTCCCTTCTGCCTTTACTACAGATGATCAACATCATAGGAGACACATTATACACATATTTGTATCTCTTTCCTTTTAATTAGTAAATAACTTCATAAACATAAATAAGGAAGTGTGATGGGACAATTCCACGGTGTCTTGCATGATGGACTGCAGCTCTTACTTGGTTTGCTGTGGAAACTTTTGAGAACTCCGAGTGAGTTTACTGTCAGGTACTGAAATGTCTTGCTTAGCATATTTGAGTCGTTGGCATATTATCTTAGTCATCGTCCCCTTATGTTGTTCCCACCTCTCATAGAAGACAAAGCTGCTGTCCTTAGATAGAATGCCTCTTATGAAATCTCTGCCTCTTCCTCATTATTCAAACAAAGTATTCATCACCATCAATGGAAAGACCTCCTTTGCTTGTGTCTATCACTGTCTTTTTCACCAGTACTCTCTCCTTTTTTGTTTTGTTTATCTCCATCCCCAAAGGGTCATAAGTATTTCTTTCAACTCTGAAAAGCATATTTCTCAATACTTCAACTTTGATCTTTGCATTGGGATGTCCTGTATGTTGTAAATGTATGTTGCTATGGTTGATTGATAAATGAAACACTGATTGGCCAGTAGCCAGGAAGGAAGGATAGGGTAGGTGGGACAAGGAAGAGAAGAATGCCGGGAGGTGGAAGGCTGAGGCAGAGAGGCACTGCCAGCCACTGCGATGAGAAGCAACATGTTAAGATACTGGTAAGCCACGATCCATGTGACAACTTATAGATGAATAAAATGGGTTAATTTAAGATATAAGAACAGTTAGCAAGAAGCCTGCCACGGCCTTACAGTTTATAAGTGATATAAGTCTCTTTGTGTTTACTTGGTTGGGTTTGAGCAGCTATGGGACTATGCTTCTAACCATTCACCTTTACACTTTTTAAAAATATATTTCTAGGCATTCCTTAGAGTACTGAGTTTTAATACAGCTCACAGGATCGATTATATCAAATGATGTGTTTGAAGCAATGACTCTATCTAATCTATAGACCTAACTCTTCCCACCTAAATATGAATTTGGTTCCTCTCCTTCCTCACACCATTTGGACTCCATTTGCTTCTGAATGATTATGGAAGTTAATTTGTATATGCAGGTCCCTTGCTTTGTCCTTAGGGAAATACAAGTCAAATAAGACTGTAGAAGAGGTGCAATGAAATTTTTATTTCCTTAAAAATTTGCTTGAAAGTTAGTAAATTAAGTGACCAGATCATTTAAAGCATAAAACACACATTAAAAACACAGTTCATCTTGCAAATAGACAGGCTAAGTATTTTTATGTTTAATGCAGTCATGTGGTAAGCTTTTTAAAATAAACATGCCTGCTTCTGTGTTCACTGAAAATTAACCTGTCAATGCAAGTTTTACAGGTACTTCTGAATAATCCATTTTGTCTGGCTCAATTAATAATTAAATAAGCATATGGGTTTCTGGCAACAGGAAACACATTTTAAGGATGTAATCTATTTTTCTTTGTACTTGCCTTGTGCTCTACATTTTGTGTAGCTTTCTGATTTTAAGCTACAACAAAAATTACCATCCATGAAACAAAGACTTTATTGTACTTATTCTATGCACATAATCTCGAGTCACTTTTTAAGGATGACAATTTACAAAACATATTCGGTGTTAACAATGCAATCTCGCATTTGAGAGAGGTTTTATAATTCAGTAAATTCCCATTTTGTGTATATGTATTTATAATATTTTATCTGCCCCAGTTTTCTTTTCCAGAAATGACAGGTTCAATAATGCATGTGTTCTATTCAGTTTGTTGTATTCTGCTGTTGGTCCATGCTTATTTCAGGAAATTATAACAATTCTTTTCAGTCAAAACTATAACATGTTACTGAGTTTATAACATGCATTTTTTTCCTTTACCTTATCAGTTGGCCTAAAGACTTAAACACATGTTCATTTCTTCTTTCCATGAAAACATTGATTCGCTTATTATTATCTATAGGCTTAAGTTCTGGCTCTACAAATACCTAACTCAGGTGATGCTCTCTAGGTATCCTGATTCCCATTTATGCCTCTGCCTGATTCTAGCTCATCTTTTGCTTAGTGAATCTAATGAGCATCTACATAAAACACCTTCCTAGGAAGATGTTTAAGACAATAACTGTCTGTCCCCACCTCTACTTATAAAATCAGTTTTTCTGTTTTATTTAACATTATCACATCCTGAATATACTTTAACTTTCATCTTTGTCATATTTTATTTTAATTACATTTCTTGTAGTATAATAAAATTTACCATTTTTAAGTGGTATATTCAATTTTGTTAAATACATTACCATTGATACTCCTAGAACATATGTCCAGAACTTTGTCTCCTTGAATATATCTTCACTGCATTAAATACTGTCATCATTATAACTACACTGTAAGGTACCTATCTCCAATACTAGATTATAGTTCTGATTTAATTAAATTGAAGTGCTAATTCCTTGTTTTAGTCCTATCCAGTATTTAATGCAATTTTGACAAACATATAATTGTCCTAAATTTGAATGGGAGTATGATGACTAAAATAATAAGTAAGGACAATATTTACATAGCCATATCACATTATGTGAACTCTCAAGTCTTACTCCACGTGATTTTCCATTTTAACAAAAAAAAGTATATTAAAAAGTATTCCTGCAAGAGTTTTGCAATTAAAAAAATATAAAATGTTCTTTTAGTTTTCTTTCAAGAGCTCCACAGAATCTGATTTCTATCCACCTTGTGATTCTCATCTCCCTCATTGCCTCACATACTGACTGTTCTTAACACAGGATCATCTATGGTTCCTAACTGTTGTTTCTTGTCTTCCTAATCATAGTGCTTGCTCTCTTTGAAATGGTTTTCATAACTTAACATTGTATATAAAATAAATTATGTAATTATAAAATATCTTAATAAAGGATTTAATTAATCAAATCTTCGTCTTTCTGCACCAGTATGCTCAAATATTGTCTGTAGAGTGAAGACAGACTATTGATAAACATATTGGTCACATGGTTCATGTGATTGTAGTGAATGAAATAAATATTAATGGAAAAGGTGTATTTTACTTGTCTGGGAAGCAGTGATCTAGGCTTAGACAGTTAT